>NW_023416319.1:2592500-2597500 GCF_014108235.1 Myotis myotis | reverse complement strand
CAAGGATATTTCCATGGCATGGGGAATCCTCTTAAAAAAGTCCATTTCCAATTAGGAGGAGTTTTAAAAACGTCAATGGCCACACACCCCGGAAGCAACGGGACCAGACGCAGAAAGTCTGGACTGCACTGGATGTGGCGGAATGACATTTTTATGGAGGAATGACATTGGCTAGATATGAGGCCCAGGTTTACATGGCTACATGCATCCTGTGTCTTTTGGTTTATAAATAAATGACGAGGTCTCATGACCCCCCACCCCTGTTTGGGTTATTTCCATGCCATGTGACTGTGTCTGTAGTCCACCACACATCCGGGTTGCATGATGGAGGGGCAGGAGGCACAGAGCAAAATGCAGAAGTGGTGGGGATGTGACTAGGTGTCGAGTCACCTCTACCGGGGCAACAAGAAGGCGTGAGGGAAGGGCAGTGGTGTGTGCACAGAGCAAGAGGCTCCACCCCCTGTGTTCCGAGTGAGGCAGCACGTTTTGAGTTCTTAACACCCAGTAGGTGCTCAGTGTCACGTGGAGCAGTGGCAACTAGCGGGCCGCACGGGGCGACTGCTTTCCTCAGCCAGCCTCCTCCTTCTCACACTCTGCAGACTTGCAGGTCAGGAGAAGAAGCAAACCCACATGATGTCGCTCAGAACCTCCATGCTGAGCTGCACGGATGTGTTTTCACACTGGAGCTGGCACAGCTGGTGGTCATGCCCGCCCCCCTCACTTTCCCTCCATGCCCTTCCTCCTTCCCCTTTTCTCTTTGTTTCACATCTATCTGTGCCGGGCACCGTGCCAGGTGCTGAGGATAAACGGTTTAATAAACCCCAGACTCTGCCTCCTCGGTGCACTGGGGGGTCCCCAAGGGCAGACATGTAGGTAGGGACCTGGACTAGGATAGGACACTGTAAGAACCAGAACATGCCAGAGGGCCGGGGACGGCTTCCTCGAAGAGCAGATGCTGAGTAGGGTTTTGAAGGATGAAGAGGAGTTTGCCTGGTCGACACGATAGTAGCAGCATTCTACAGCATGGGCCAGGAACAGTTTGCGTGCTGTGGGGCCTCTGTAAGCAGTCCAGCGGGCTAATCAGCAGGTACAGGCTTGGCGGTCGGGGGAGAGCAGGGGTGGGGGCGGCTTCGAGAGTGAAACAGGCTTGTGCTGAGCAGGCCCTTCGGTGCCGGGTGAAGGATTTTGGAAGTTGTGCTGCAGAGAGGCAATGGGGAGCCACAGCAGGCTGTCAGCAGGATGGTGCTGTGCTCAGATTTGCATTTCAGAGAGAGCCCCCTGGCAGCAGTTTGGAGACTCTACGGCTGCTGTCCCCGCTTTATGTCCCCTCGGTCACTCTCCTGGGATCCCCCGCGGCGGCGGCCATACTGCGCACCGTCAGCTCTGCGCGCGGGCAGCTGTGCGAACATCTGCACCGAGCATGCGGGCGGCATTTGGTGCCGAGGAAGAGCTGAGAGCGGGACTGAAATGAAACCCATAACGGGTTTTTCAAACATTTGTTTTGTTCTCCCTCTGAATGCGTGCCCTCCCTTAACCCTGCGGGGGGAACTCTATTGTGTGCGGGGGGGGGCTGGGGGCCCAGTGACGTGGAGAGCGGCTTTCGGTAAAGAGCATGTGGGGGAGAAGGCGGGAAGTACCGGCCGGCCAGGTGGGGTGTCCCTGGGCCTGGGCCTGCCTGCGCAGAGGAGTCTTTTGGGAGCAGCTGTCAGCGGGAGGGGCGGCATCTGCCTTTTACACACAGGGCGCTGGGGGCCGGAGGTGCCTCTTGCATTGTGTTTAGACGGTTTCTTAATCAAAACGCCAGGCCAAGAAGCCTTTCCGGGGAAGTGGAACCTCGGCCCCGGCACGATCTCCGCTATAAATAGCCCAGACCTGCTCGGCGAGGAACAAAAATAGGGAGCCGCGCTCTGGCAGCCAGCGCGCTTGGAAGGATGCGTCAGCCATCGCACTTACCCCTTCCCAGGCATTGTGGGCAGAAACAATGCCACCTTCCCGAGAGGAAGCCGGCAAGAAAGACTCCGGCAGGACTTCCCATCAGAGTGTTTCCCAGTCACACCCCGAAGGGCGGCCCGCTCTCCCTCCCTCCCGCCTCCAAGCCCACCGCCATGGAGACCTTCCAGCGCGTCCCTGGTCCCAGGCGCTGACATGGCTGCTTTTCCTGAGCGGGGCCTGGAAATTGCCTTACAGTTCAACAAAGCTGTTCTTCTGTGTCCTCCCCGCCGCCCCCAAAATTGCCTTTCTGTTCCCCAGATCTCAGCAAAGCTCCTTGCAAAACGCATAAAACATCAGATGATAAAATGGCCAAGGTTTTATAAAGTGCGCCATTGGCTGCAGGATTCCTGGCGATTGGATTTTTTTTAATTAATAGGTGGATATGTTTTTCTTCTTCTCCTTCTCTCTTTTTAAACAAATGTTCTGCTTTATAGCGGCATGAACGCGCCGCTTTACAGACCGATAAACGCGGGTACACCTGCCCCATAAAACCCCTTTACATGAGGCCGGCCGGCCCTGGTTTATGGCGCGTGTTCCCCATTGTTCTCCAGTCATGGGGTAGGTGTGTTGTAATGGGCTGGGGAGGTGGATGCCTCGAAGATCAGTTTAACAAAATGGCCTCTTTTTTGCCAACTTTAGTGCCGAAATCTGGATGGAAACACGCAGGGCTGATTTCCCAGTAGACCCGCACCGTGATGTCACTTCCCTGACCACGGCCAAGACAAACATCTCTGTCTAGATCACTTCCTCTCGCAACATGCAGACCCCCTCCCTCAATCCCCCAATTACCGTTCCTGTTCTCTAACCATTTTAATGTTAACCTGGTTGACATTTGAACTTTCCTGACTTGTTCTCAGACTCGAAGATTTTATTGCATCGCTGGTGGAAGAGGCAAAATGCCATGGCAAAGAGAATGAGGCTTTTGGAGCCTCCATCTGCACACTTCGCAGAGCGCCTGTCCCGTGGGCAAGGCTGGCCGGGGTGAGCGTGCAGCTCCCTTGCTCACAGGCAGTATAACTTGAGCGCAGTAGCCTCAGGCTCACGGAACCCATGCAGAGTGGATGCTGCGGTCCCCTTCCACCGCCCGGGAAACTGAGGGTCAGTTCTGGGACATTACCAAGTCGTTGCCGCAGCCACGGTTACAAAAAGGTTCCTGCCGGGGCTCACCCGCCGGGCCCTTCCCGTTGCTAGACAACCGGCCGAGCATGCCCGTGAGCTCCAGCCTGTTCCGTACCCATTTCACAGATGAGCTAAGTGACCGGGCAGCAGGGCCGGCATTCAGGTTCACAGCCGGACACGCTCACCTTGTCTGGGACCGGGTACCTCATGGCTGGGCTGGGCAGTGCCTGTTCTCCTGAGCACACTCCGTGGAAACAGAGCCCCCAGACGTGGAGACGCCATGGGGGTGTTCACGCGTGGAGCGATGACGCCAGGCACGGAGCTGAAACCTGTGGCAGCAACGGAAAGGGCCCGGCGGGCACTGGAGAAGGTGGGGAAGGCGGGCCTGGAGTGAGACCCGCAGCAGGAGGGGGTTTTCATGGGCAGGAAATGGGGGGGGGGGGTCCCTCTGCTCTTCTCCATCTGGGCTTCATGGTTCTGGTCTCACCTACCCATCGCCTTGTTGTCCACTTGGCTGTGGTCAGACCAGGTTCCTTGAATATCTGTGCCCATTGCCAGGCAAGGGATGTGTGGCTTGGTAAGTGGGCCCCCACCATCTCCAATGGCTACTGCCCCCTCCCATGGCTCCTCCTACTACACACACACTTCTCCCCCCCCTCTATCTCTGTATGTATAATATGTATGTATAATATATGTATATATGCTATAGACATGCACACATATGCAGACACATCTATGAAACCTGGTCTACGTGTAAATATGATATATATATACACAAGATACTGCAAGTTAACTGTTGGCTCAGCCACCTCCTGGCAAAGCTGCAAGCTTCATGCCTGTTGGCCCCTGTATCTTTATTTTGGGGACCCTTGCTCACTGCACGGGGCTGGCGTGGGCTCTGGGATGCAGTGAGTCTGATTAGAATTTCCTGCAAGTGTGCCCACTGGGGTTGCATTAAGGGGACCCTGTGCTGGGGTCAGGGGGTTCGCATCTCCTGCCTCTTCCTGTTCTTGAATGAGTGGCCGAGGATCTTGGTCACCCCTCCTTACAAGTGGGGGGTGCCATCTTTCCTTGTGTGAGTCGGGTGAAGGACAGTGGTCCGGGTGAGACTGCAGACGGCCGCGCCGCTGTAGCGATGCCACCGTGCCTGCCTCTCCCGGGAGCTCCGAGCTTGGGTTGGCGTCTCCACCTTCTCCATCTGTTGGCTCCTCGGAGGAGACCAAGTGAGGGAGAGGAATGTTATGTTTCGGAGGAAAACTTGCCAGCATTCCCACCCGCGGCATGCGGCAGCCCCTCACCCACACAGAAGGCAGGTTCTCCCCACCACAGGAGGTCACATGGAGGGACCTTGTCCCGGGCTCCTGCAGCCCCCAGCCCCTCAGCTTCCCAGGGTCCGAGCCTCTCCACCTGGAACGTGAGGGCTCGGGTCCTAGCCTGTGCTGGAGGTTTGGTCTCAGGCGTAGACCAGGAGCCCTTGGAAATGACATCGCTGCCTCCTGTGTCTGTCCCCCCACATGTAGGCCACGCAAAGGACACGAAACAAGCCCCACTGGCAGAGGGACAGAGTGGAGGCAGGTCGGAGTTCACACCGAGAAGCCTGCCGTCCACTCACCTGTTTGTGGGGAAGTCCTTTCCCGCCCGGCCCCTGGCTGGTCTCCCCTAGAGCGGAGGGCAGGCAGGGTGACCTTCAGGCCACCTGCCCCGTCTCAGCCCACGTGGGTCTGAGCGTTAGGGGAACACGGTGTTGGAAATGCATGAGGTGTAGGGGGCAGCGGAATAGCTGTGAAGAGATGCCCTGGGAAGGCACTCCCATCTCACAATGCATTTAATTAGCCGTGTGTGTCTGTGTGTGTCTGTCCATGTGTGTGTGTCTGTCTGTGTGTGTCTAT